>NC_063452.1:41950032-41993942 GCF_020379485.1 Brassica napus | reverse complement strand
GCGTCAGGGGCTTCGGATCTCTCCGCCCTCAACGATCGTGAAAGCGACCGGAGGACTAGCTTCTCTTGTATGCTGTTTCTTTCTTTTCCTCCCCCGGAGGACTTGTGTTTTGCTTTTTGTTATTTTTTCCAACTCTTCGAATCGTATTAACTGCTTATCTTTTATTGTACTTGTCTATCAAATGCATGGTTTCTCAAGATTCAAAGTGACTTTGTTTGTTTAGTATAAACGTTATTCGAGATACCGAATCATTGTAGTGTTAAGCTCGTCATGACTTTGTCTCGGTCGATCTCTTTGACTCGCGATCGTTCGTCATTTGAGTTTCGTTATTAATTATGAGTTCTCGACGTTGACGGTTCCAAATCGATCCTAACGTAATTATCGAGCGTTCGGTGGGCCAGACCTTACTTAGTAAATTACAGGGTGAGTTGGAGTCATTGTCTCGCCCGTGTTGGTTTAAATCGCAATACGGTCGACTCCCATGAATACGTGTCTGATCAGAACATATCCAACGTGGGATGCGAGTACCGATATGCTTGTTCGAGAAGCCGGGGCGTGCTCGTGTAGGCATCGCTTAAGTGATCGTCTGCTTCGGAGATCGATTCCTCGGGGAGGAGGTTTTTTTTTTTTTCATTCGGCTGGACCTCTTTTCTTTTGGGCTGCCTACGTATCCCTTGTGGGAATCAAGCCATTCGTAGTTCTTAGATTGTGAGTAAAAGTGGCCTTTGAGGCGCATTTACTCGGTTTTTTTTTTTTTTTTTTTTTAAAAGCGAGTAAAAGTGGCCTTAGTGGCGCATTTACTCGGTAAGGCGTTCGTCTGACTAAGGATGGAAGAGGCGGAGATGTTTGGAGTTCCAAGCTCTCGGTACTGCTTCGCCTGTTGAAGTCTCGAGGCGGTATACTCCTGGTTTGATGACTTCGACTATCTTGTATGGTCCTTCCCAGTTGGCTCCAAGCTTGCCGGCTTTTCACTCCTTAGTATTTTCGAAGACCTTTCTTAAGACAAGATTGCCCATTTCGAGGGGACGCGATTTGACCTTTTGTTGTAGTAGCTCTCGATTTGATGCTGGTAATTCTGGATACAGAGTAGTGCTTGGTCGCGCTTTTCCTCGATTTCGTCGAGTGCGTCGAGCAGCATGTCGCGGTTGAGTTCGACGTTTTGTGGCATTCGCGATCGGCGCAAACTCGTCACATTCACTTCTGCGGGAGCCATTGCCTCGACGCCGTAGGCCATCAAGAAGGGTGTAGCCTTCGTCGCTCCACGAGGAGTTGTTCTGTGGGACCACAGGACACCGTCTAGTTCATCTACCCAGCAACCTTTCTTTAAGTCGAGTCGTTTCTTCAGACCGTCGATGATGGTCTTGTTCGTCGACTCGGCTTGGCCGTTACTTTGCGGGTATCTCGGGGTCGACATGTTGAGTCGAATTCGCCATCTGTCGCAAATCCCTTGAAATGATGCGAGATGAATTGTGAACCGTTGTCTGTGATGATCTCGTATGGGAGCCCATGTCGGCAGATTATGTTCTTCTTCCAGACGAAGTTTTGCACCTCCTTGTCGGTGATGCTGGCATAGGCTTCGGCTTCAACCCACTTGGTGAAATAATCTGTGAGGACCAGGATGAACTTCTTTTGGCGAGATGCCGGCATCAGACCGATGATGTCCATTCCCCATCGCATGAATGGGTATGGAGCAGTTAGGGTATGAAGGAACTCCCTTGGGCTGTGTTTGGTGGAAGCGTGACGCTGGCATTTGTCGCACTTGCGCACGTATGTCTCGCAGTAGGCGTTCATGGTTGGCCAGTAGAATCCGAGATTCTTTACTTTTAATGCGAGAGCTCGTCCGCCCGAGTGATTGCCTGCTGCTCCTTCATGTGTTTCGGCCATGACTAGTCTCTGTTTCTTCGCCGCGTATACATTTGAGTAGCACCTTCGTCGCGGTCCATCGTGTAGTTCCCCGTCCATGACGACGTAGTGTGCGCTACGTCGCTTCAGTCACCGCGCGTCCCATTTCTCGGTGGGCAATAAACCTTCAGCGAGGTAATCGATGAGTTCCTTGCGCCAATCTGTCGGCTGATCATCTTGCGAAGGAGGTTCTGCTTCGTCGATGTCCATCGCTTCGCTTATCGCTGCTGCAATCGCAATCTGCTCCACCTTCGTGTCGATGCTCGGTTTCTCGATTTTATGGATTGGGATTGTCCTCTTGACTTGATCGTGTAGCTTGCTTCCTAGAGCAGTGAGGGCATCGGCACAGACATTTTCTCCGCGAGGAACCTTCGTGAGTTTGAAGAACTCGAAGTCTTGCGTGAGGTCTTGGACGAGTTTGAGGTAGGCGTCCATCCTTTCGTTGCGGACGTTGTAACCGCCGAGGTACTGGCTTACGACAAGTTGAGAGTCGCAGTAAGCGCTGATTCTTTTGGCTCTCACTGCCTTGGCGAAACGGAGCCCTGCGATGAGGGATTCGTACTCAGCTTCATTGTTTGACGTAGCAAAACCAAAACTGAATGACTGCCGGATGAGTTCTCCTGTTGGTGATTGCAGTTGCACTCCTGCTCCCGACCCTTTACTCGTGGATGAACCGTCGACGTGAAGGATCCAGTTTACACTTGGTAGGATGTGGTCTTGCTCCAGCTCTGGTGTTAACTCGATCAAGAAGTCGGCAAGGACCTGCGACTTTGCTGCTGTGCGATTTTTGTACACGATGTCATGTTCGCTCAGGTCCATCGCCCATTTAGTCAACCGTCCTGACTGGTTAGTATTCTGCATAACCGTTCGGAGTGGTTGGTTGGACAGTACTTCAATCGTGTGCGATTGAAAGTAGGGTCGCAGTTTCCTGGCCGAGGTGACGACAGCTAAGGCCATCTTTTCGAGTGTTGGGTATCTCGTCTCCGGCTCGGTCATTCTTTAACTTGTGTAAAAGATTGGTTTCTGTTCTCTCCGATCTTCTCGAATGAGCACGCTGCTGACGCCGGAGGATGTGACGGCTATGTAGAGAGACAATGTGTCGCCGGCTTCTGGCTTCGATAGTACTGGGGGGTTGTGAGGTAATGCTTGAGTTGATTGAACGCCTCCTCGCACTTTTCGTCCCAGACGAATCTCTTATTGCCCCTTAGTAGCTCGTAGAAGGGAAGACACTTATCGGTTGATCGCGAGATGAACCTGTTGAGAGCTGCTATGCGTCCGGTTAGTCGCTGTACTTCGCGGCTGTTTTTTGGGCTTGGAAGGTCGAGGATCGCTGAGATCTGCTTGGGGTTAGCCTCGATTCCTCGTTGAGTGACAATGTAGCCGAGGAATTCTCTCGAAGTGACACCGAAGGTACAATTGGCCGGGTTGAGCTTCATCCCGTAGTTGTTCAAAATCTTGAAGCAGTCGCGTAAGTTGTTTAGGTGATCGTCGGCCTTGAGCGATTTGACTAACATATCGTCGATGTACACTTCCATGGTGTTGCCAAGCTGATCAGCGAACATTCGGTTGACGAGTCGCTGATAAGTCGCGCCGGCGTTCTTTAGCCCGAAGGGCATCACCTTGTAGCAGTAGGTCCCTCTGTCGGTGATGAATGCTGTCTTCTCGCGATCGTCGGGATGCATCAAGATCTGGTTGTATCCCGAGAAAGCGTCCATGAAGGTTAGGAGTTCGTTACCAGCAGTTGATTCGACGAGACGATCGATATGAGGGAGTGGGTAACTGTCCTTTGGGCACGCCTTGTTGAGATCCGTGAAGTCGACGCATATGCGCCATTTGCCGTTTTTCTTTTTGACGACAACCGGGTTAGCCAACCATTTGGGGTATCGGACTTCGGTAATGAAACCCGCGTCGAGGAGCCTGTCGACTTCTTCGTTTACGGCTTTAGATCGTTCTGGACAGAGTTTTCGTCGCTTCTGTCGGACGGGTTTGAACGTCGGGTCGACGTGCAGTTCATGGGAGGTAACTGCGGGGTCGATCCCCTTCATGTCGGAAGCCTTCCAGGCGAACGTCGAGGCGTTGTCGTTGATGAAAGAGATGATCCTTGAACATATGTCGTCGGACAGGTAGACGCCAACTCGGTTGATTTTCGTCGGGTCTGACTCATCGATTGCGACTTCGCGAACTTCCTCCTTTTGGGGGTATATCTTGTGGAGTGGTTTACTGACGGAGTTGACAAGGGAAGCCTGTTGCTGCATCTTTACAGTTGCGATCAGTAGTTCTCTCGCAGCTTGTTGATCTCCCCGAATCGTCTGTGTTTTGCCGTCTTTTCCGGGAAACTTGACGCATTGATGATAAGTCGAAGGAACGGCTTTCATGGAATGCAGACATGGTGTTCCGAGTATGGCATTATAAGGTGCTTTGGCGCGGATGACGGAGAACTTGACGGTGCGGGTTATACCACCTGCGTATACTGGAAGACGAATTGTCCCGATCATTTCCTCCGAGGCTCCGTTGAAGCCGGTGAGCGTGCGAGAGGAAGGCTTCATCTCCCTAAAATCAACTCTCATTTTGTCTAGTGTGTCGCGAAAGATGAGGTCGACTGAGCTGCCGGTATCAATAAGGACTTTTGCGACTAGGCATTCACCGATGTCAAGGTCGACGAGGAGTGGATCGTTATGTGGCATGTGGACGCCCTTGTTGTCTAGTGCCGAAAAAGTGATCTGGTGATCATTTTCTACTGGAGAAGGCCATTTTTTAGAGGTGGTTGCTTGACGTTTGTAATCTTTGATGGCTCGAACCGAGTCACCGCAAGGTAGTGATCCGCCCATTATGACGCTAATATGCGGGGCTCGGGTAGCTCACAATGATTCGAGTTGCTTCCTCAGATCGTCAGTTGTGTTCTCGAATTTAGGAGTTTCTGCAGGCTGTTTCTTTTTTGATTCGAGACGTCGTCGCAGATCGGATCCTTTCGAACGGTTTAGTTGGATCCGCAGGTCGCCGGCCTTCGAATTGAGCTGGTCACGAAGGTCGCCAATTTGACCGACTCTCCGGGCGTTGCACTTTGAGATGGTCGCACGGAGGTCGGCGGTTCCTGTGCTTTCGTTCGCGGCGCTCTTTCGCTTCAATAGAATGCGCAGGTCTTTATCTGTTGTCGAAGGAGCGAGAGACTGCTTATCCTTGCTGTCCAATTTATCGCGCAGATCTGGTTGCACTGTCGGGACGTCATCATCAGAGGAGTCACAAGGGCGAGAGAGTATGACTTCCACTCGTCGCCGGCGACGCGGGTGTTCGTCTTCTGACGAATCGTTGGCGGGGCCGACGTTGTTGACGGGAGTGCGCTCAGGGCTTGCTCTTTCCTCGCTCGGGGCCGTGTTCTTTTGAGACTTTTGTGCCTTCTTCTCCTTGTTCTTACTCCAGCTTTTGGTGTTTTTCGGTGTCGTAGGAGACGTGGGCATTTGGATTGTCCCATTAGTGATCCCGTCGAAAAACTGCCCGATGAGGACCTTGCATTCCTTCGTATCATGGGAATCCCTTTTGTGGTAGAGGCACCATTTTTTTGGCTCCTCGGAGTTTGAACTCGCTGGTTCGGATGAGCTTGACTGCTTCGGAGCGGAGTCTCGATCCCAGTGGTTCCAGCCTTTCTCTCGCGTGATGGCTGCTGATTTTGGAGATTCCTCATCACCGACCGAGCTAACGTAGCCTCGCTTCTGAGTGGTATTTCCACCGGAGGAGTGCTGGCGGGGCTCGGGGTGGGTGTCGTTTGTTCGGGCGGGTCGCTGTTTCGCTGCTGCTTCTTTTACGAACTTTGCTCTTGTGTCTTCTTCCATACGGATAAAGTTGTGCGAGCGAGCGATGGCATCGGAGACAGATTTTGTCGGGTATCGGTAGAGATCCTGACGGAATGTGGAGTCGATGTGCAAGGTGTTCATCAAAGATTCGACGGCGATATGGTCGGGAATATCAATCTTTGAGACAATAGCTTTGAACTTCTCCACGAAGTCGCGGAGGCTTTGGCCGCTGGCGTGAGTGAGGTTCCACAAATCTGACACGGTCGCTTCCTGGTTGGTGAACATGATATAATTCTTAAGGAAAGCCGTTGAGAGGTCGTGGAAACAGTCGACGGAGTTTTCTCTGAGGCCGGTGAACCAAGTAAGGGCCGGTCCTTCTAGGGTTTCGACGAAGAGTTGGCAAAAGCCGGCGTCTTTGTCTTCGTCGGTTAGGTTTGCGCGTCGCATCGCTATGTTGAAAGACGTGACGTGAGTAGAAGGGTCAGAGAGACCTTTGAAGGTTGGAAGACGGAGTTTCTCCATCTTCTGGAGCCGCACGCCAGTAACCTTTCGCGTGAAGGGTGTACGAAGAGATTCCGCGAGTACATGCTCGATTTGGGGCGCGGACGTCGTCACCTGGTGGATCTTCGAATTGATGTCGAGGACCGACTGTTTCAACGCAGCTAGTTTGCTTGCGGTGTGCGCGTTGATGTCGTTACCGGCGCTTTGGTTATCGTTATCCCGCGTAGGTGCTACGTTGGTGGTTCGTTCTGTGGCGAACAGGTGTCGATGATACTACGCCGTTGAAGCTTCGGCGTTTGCAGCGATAGGAGCAAGGATCTTTGCTATCTTCGTGATTTGGTCAACTGCCGCCTTCTGCACCGCTTCTTGTAGGGCAAGGCGTGCCAGGATAGTTTCCATAGACGCAGGAGGGGGGAGTGGAGTTACTGGTGTAGGCGTAGGTGTCACCTCTGGAGCCGGCGTCACCTCGAGAGCTTCGCGCTCCTCGCCTGACGAAGAACTGTCGTTGCTAACGACCATAGTTCCGACGTTACTTTGCTAGTGACCCCACGGTGGGCGCCAACTGTTTGATCGGAAAACGGTAATAAAGAAGATGTGGGTTTAACAAAGACGTCTTATTTATGGTCGAAGAAAACGTTCAGTCGGTTACAAGAGAAAAGAAGAGAATGCGACAGAGAGGAAGCCGTTGGCTCGATGAGCTACCGGAAAAGTACAACTAACGGCGAGATGAAGCAAAGGTGAAAACCCTAATCTGGCCGCCAAGTGTTAGTCAATGATTTTGGATCCTTCTCTCGTTGTTTCCCCTTTCCCTTATATAGTCGTCCTGATGTTTCGTCCTTGACCTAATTTACGCCATCTTGGTGGGCCTCCTCTGCTGGGCCGAAAAGCCCGTAAGCGTCCGAGCAGCCGCTGAGCCGAATATACTTCAGTCGACGATGATCGACTAAAAGTACTCAAGAGTCAAGCCGAGAGACCTGACTCTTGAGCCGACCGATTGACCCGTCGCTCTACCTAGTCTGGGCCAGGCCTTTCTATTCTTCGGGCCTTGTGGGGTGGTCAAATCCATCCTCTACAACTTCTTCCATTGAAACTAGTAAAACAGTATTCTGGCAGGTCTCCAGTGACTGTGTGGACTTGATATTTTTCTTTATACTATAAGGTAGGCTCTGTGGAAGGCTTCTGTAGCTTATGTTGGCCGTACCTTAGACTTGCCTTGTTTGTGATTGGAATGTGGCTTAGGTCTCTTTATTCTTATGGAACCTGTTTGGTCTTTAGAAAATGTTGAATTGTGGCTATTAGGATCTTTGGATTGGGCTCTTATCTGTGGTTCTTGGCCTTGTTTTATGTCCTCGGTGGTGACCATTTTCTGTTCGTGCTGTGGTTTTGGTTAGGACCTGTTGCTCGACCATTGGTGTTAATGGTTGTTTCTCTGATCTAAAGCTCTGGTGATGTGAAGTTGTGCTGTCCCTTGGGTTTTAAACAATGCTTTTTCTGGATTTTTTGGTAAGAGCATGTAGAGCTTTAGCTCAGTCACGTTCAGGTCTTTGAGCAGTTGATCGCGGACCGTCTTCTTCGTCGGCTGCTCAGGTTAAAGATACGTCGTCTTGTGGCTTCCTTAGAAGAAGTATGTTCTTAAGAGGCGTTGGCCCGTGGTTATCTGTTCGGAACCTATCTTGGAGTCTTATCTCATCTCAAATAATTTGGACTTGCTTCGCTTTCATGTTCATTCTGGCGTCCGTCATCAATCGGCTCTACATCTATATCGGTTGTTCGTGAGTTCCATGAGATCTAAGTGACCACTTCCTTTCTTTGTTTATGTCTAGCTAGTTTTTTTTCTTTGTTGATTCCATCTTTGGCTCAGAGAGGATTTGTTTACTTCGTCGGCTTTTGGCTCCGAAAAGATTACATATCTTTGCCGGCTTGGTGCAAAATTTTGTTCAAGTGAATATCAATCTACTAGTTGACAAAAAAACATATTTACAGAGTTTTTGAATATCTTGAGACGTACATTTTTAATCCAAAGATGTTTTATGCTCTACGTCATGCAGATATGCATTAGACTAGTAAGTAGCAAGTTTTAGTTAAACAAAAAAGTTTTAGTTTTCTGGTTAAACCATGTTTTGACCCAAAAAAATGTATACCTTTTAAGTTTCTTTACATATACATTGAATTTGCATTTATTTGAATTCTATGCATTTTAAGTAACTTTTACAACTCTTATAAAAAAAAATTCTCCGTTTATGCATATGGGTGTTTTAGTGTGTAAGCACATAAACAATTTAAGTAATAGAAAATATTTTTTTTCTTTGTTAAAAGTATGTGTACAGAGTACAACATCTATCCGAGAACAAGAGGTCTTCTCCAACACTGGTTCAGCGTACACAGCTAATTTTTTCAGATGTAGCTCCCATTTTTTTATTTTACTTGTACATAAACCCCTCTATGATGATAAATAAATTTAACACTTCATAAAAAAAAATGTATTTCTTCTTTTTTGGTATTCTGAGTATCATTGCTGGGTACATGTATTTATCTCTAATTTGACACAAATTGATGGGTCTGTATTTTCCTGGCTTTGTGGTTGTGTTCAGACATAATAAATCCAAGTCACATATTAACTAGATCCCGTAACTGACTTGTTAAGTTCTTGGTATTTGTTTCATTCAGTTTTAAAAAAAAAATTCACGCATCAATCAATAATTCACATTTGAAATTGCTACAACAAGCTATAGTAAATGTATAATTCATGCTACAATCAATAATCAATAATTCAATCATCAATCAATAATTCACTCTTGAAAAACTTGCTACAACAATAAAATATATTTCAAATATTTAGCATATTTAACCTGACTTAAAAAACAAACTATAGGTGATGAACTGATGGTTGTCAAGTGCTTTAGAAATGATGTAGAATATTTCTGCAGACAAATTTCCTTTTCAAACTTAAATCACTTTTATTATGCTTTAAAAATATTTTTTAAGATACAAATTTCTCTTCTTCTTTTTTTTTGCTTTATAAAGAAAAATAAATAAACACTTATGTCTTGGTTTTATAAAATCTACAAATAACTCGTTAAATCTTCTCAAACCTACAACCAAAATTCTATGGTAAAAAATTATACAGCTATAGCAAAAACAAATCCACAACATTAATTTTACAATAAAATATATAAAGTTACCGTCAATTCCAATCAAGCCCATAGTAAATGTATAATATATATTATACCCGAGTTTATATTTTTAATAAATTAAAACTATAACAAATACTTAAGATATATTAAGTTAATTATGGCTTTACAAAAAAAATATTATGTTCCCGGTAATTCCAATCAAGCCCATTGCAATATTAGTACTTTTCATACATCAAATTATGAATTAAAAATATCAATCACATTGCATAAGAAAAATATTTTTCCACTTCTTCAAAATTAAGCACTACTTAAAGTTGCAAAACCAAATAAAATACCAGAATGACAATCAGTTCTAACAAAAATATTATATTTCTTACGAAGCGGGTTATTGTTAAGTTGAGCAAATAAAGATGGGAAATAGTGAGAGTGACAGAGTATAGAAAAAACCTAGAGATGAATCACACCAAATTACAAATGGCGGTAAATCCTATGTTGCTTGCCACCTTACTTTTAGCTGTGAAATGATAAGATTTTCACATCGATACAGGAATGACAATCAAGGACCTGGACCGCGAGCCTGACCCGTAAATGCTTGCTGCAGAACGGGACTGGTCCTCCATTTGGTAAGTCCGCAAAATTGCGGGATTAACGGGACGGGTCGAAAGCGGGATGGGCTACAGGTTAACCTGCAAGATTTTGAAGACTCGCAACCCTAAGTCCCCATTTCTGCTTTCACCTAAAACATTGAGAGAGAGAGAAGGCGATTCGACTATATGTAACTCCGGTGATGGTGGTTTCAGGGTCAATGATGCTTCGGTCTCCCAAGCGCCTTCGATTTGCACCGGTGGAGCTTCTTCGAGTCATCATAAGAAATTTGAAAACTCACTTTCCACTGAAGAAGAAGATCTAGTTCCCGCCATGGGTTCTTCATAGTTTGCCTATATGTATTTGATCACATTATCATACATTTTGGAGTTTTAGGTTTCAATATATCTTTAACTGACTTCTATTATTCTTATTTGCAGAAGATGATGTTGATGGTGAAGAAGAGAAATCTTCATCTTTTTGTCGCTTGTTGGTGATAAAGATGAAAGAAAAAGAAGTGTGATTGGTGTTTTCTTTTTGTTTATTTTTGGGATTAGCATCTTTGATTTGGTGTTGGTTTTATTTAATTTTGGATTCAGAAAACTAAAGCATTTGTTATAAACTTATGAGTTACAATATTTGGATTCAGCAACTCAAATATTGTTTATTTTTAAAATGTTTGGAGTCTAACAAAAGTAAATAAACTAGTGTTTTGATCCAACTAAAATATTCAACTTACAAGTGTATTGCCTTATCCAGTTCAATCCTAGACTAAACTCACTTACTGATGCGTCATGAAACTGATAAAGCATCCTGAATCATGTCTTGAAACGTTCAGGATTGAAAAAACTCAACTGAAACCAACTCAAAAATATATGTTTGGTTCGCCTCCGAGTACATGGCAAAGCACCTATTGGATATTTTTTGGACATGCGGGTCTCGGTTTGGGTCCGGATCCTACTGAGACCCGATCGGATACCCAAAGTATGCGAAATATTTTGTGTATATTAGGCATATTTGGATATTTCGGATATATTTTTGGTATTACATATATTCTTTTAACTTTCAGGTTCGGATTTTCGATTATAGTTAAAATTTCAAAATTATAAAATATATTTCAGGTATTTAGATAATTTTTTGGTATTTTTTGGTTCATCGGGTCAGATTTCAGGTAAAATAATTTTTTTGGCTTTTTGAATATTTTTGAGTATTTTTTGGGGTTTTAGGTGTTTGGGGTTTGGGTGTTTTTGGGTTTTCTGGTACTTTAGATTTTTTTCAAGACATAAATATTGGAACCGTCCCAGCCTTATACCTACCAGAAAATTACAGGTATTTTACACGTATTTAAATTGTAAATCCGAACCGATCCAGACACGAAAGAAACCGGCTCATACCTAACCTAAAGATCCAAAATCTCAAGCCTATTCTCTTTCAGTATATTTTATGTGCATTTTATAAAAGTTACATTTGTTGAATTGGTGAGGCTTTGTATTTTTAGCAGATTTTTAGCCAACTTAATAGTATAAATTTTTAGCAGTTCTAATATTTTTTAAATTATCTTAAATAATAAATTTTTAATATCAATATTTTTATAAAAAATATTTGAACGTAATTTATAAAGTTTTATTTTAAGAGACACTTTGTTAAGTTGTTTTTATCAAATTTGTTTTTGTAAATATTTTGATATATGTTTGACAGTTTCAAATCACATTAAATTAAATGCAATCTTTTGGGGTTCAAAAGTTTAGATTTTGTTGACATGTAGTTGGCGTATATTAATAATAATAACATACAAATAAACATGGGTGAGAGGTCATCGTGAATATTGAAAGGGAAATTTTATCAAGGATTAAAATGTTCATATCAAAATCAATATGGTTGTCAATTTTTTAAACAAAAAAATCTATAAAGGTATCAAATTATTAGCAAGAGATGTTAATATGAGTATCCGCACAACAATATTGCTTTAGTTTCGTTGTATTCAATGTATCACGTATCAATATGGCAATTAACAATAATATAATTCAGTTAGAGAAAATAAAGATAACACCATAAAATAGATTTTTTAGAAAGAGTGCAACAATTTTTTTAAGTAGATTTTTAGGGAGTGATTTTTTTTTAATAGTATAGATAATAAAAATAAACAAGAAATCTAACTAATTTATTTGTAGAATAAACTCATATTTTAATTTTGTTTATGAGTTAGAGAATATTTTACTAAAATAGAGTTTAAAGTGAAAAATATAATGAAACTAAAGATGTTTTAGAACAGCTTCAAATTAATAAAAATGGTTGGGAGGAAGTCATTTGTTTTCATTATTATAAAATTACTGATAAAAGTGAAATAAGAAAAACAGGGACCGGGTATCTTGGGGGTCACGTGACATAAATTGCAAAGTTCAAGACTGAAAGCCACGCGCTGAGTCAGCAACAAGAGAGGCCAAATATCTAAAAACCAAATATCTAAAATTGCCACATGTCTCCATGCAACTTGCTATCATGAATGCGGCGTCCCGTATTTTTAAACACCCATCTTATTAGTCCTCAAGTATCCTTTGGTACTGACCCAAAATATCGAAAATGCCACTGATGGAGAAGTGAAAAAAGTATAGTTAATATCAGATTTTTCATTTTGTTATTAAAATATTAATGGCTAAAACGCTCTCTCTCTCTCCCATCTAATCCTATAAATGAGGATGTTAAGAGTGAGCATGAGAAGGTCTTCTTCAAAGTTCAAAACATCATCAAAATAGTAAAAATCACTGTAGTTCCAAAACACGTTTTCTCTCTTTCTCTCTCTCACTCACCAAAAGAGAAAAAAGAAAATCTTTGATTTCTTTCTCACTTCAAACAAAAAAATCTCGTGATATAATTTTATTCTTGATTCTCTCGAAATCTCCTCACAACAAAAAAAAACAAACCCCGAAACTTACCGTGATTCACAAGTTCTTCTTCCTTCTATAATCCCTTTCATTTCGTTTTGTTGATGCGAACATAGAGAAAAAAAAAAACTAAAATGATGGAAGAATATATTGATTTTCGACCACTGAAATACACAGAGCACAAAACATCAGTCACTAAATACACCAAAAAGTCACCGGCAAAAAATCCCTCCGGCGAAACTCGACCTGACTCAGTGAGAATCGTTCGTGTCTCTGTAATCGATCCTTACGCAACCGATTCATCAAGTGACGAAGAAGACTTCCTCTTTCCTCGCCGGCGAGTCAAGAGATTCGTTAACGAGATCAAAGTCGAGCCAGCCTGCAACAACAACAACATCAATATCACCGGAGTTTCAATGAAAGAGAGGAGGAGACTCTCCGATGAAACTCAATATCCGGCGACCAGTCGTCACCGTCGTCCACTCAAGGTATCAATCCCCTCCGCTCAAAATGGGAGGAAATTCCGCGGCGTTAGACAACGGCCGTGGGGGAAATGGGCGGCGGAGATTCGAGATCCCGAGCAACGTCGGAGGATTTGGCTTGGTACTTTCGAGACGGCGGAGGAAGCCGCCGTGGTTTATGATAACGCTGCCATTAGACTCCGTGGACCGGACGCTTTAACCAATTTCTCTATACCGCCTCAATCTCAAGAAGAAGAAGAAGAACCGGAACAACCGGTTATTGATAAACCGGAAAACAACATTGCAACGACAACAACAACAACAACAACAACATCCAGTTCCGAATCAACCGAAGATTTTCAACATCTTTCATCTCCTACATCGGTTCTCAATATCCGACCATCAGAAGACATACAACAACCGTTTAAATCAGCTAAACCGGAACCAGAAACTTCAGATGCACCATGGTGGCATAGCGGGTTTAGTTCCGGTTCAGGTGAATCAGACGATTCGTTCCCTTTGGATACTTCATTTCTCGACAGCTATTTCAACGAATGTCCACCTGAGATTTCAATATTCGATCAACCAATGGGTCAAGTATTTTTTGAAAATGATGATACATTCAATGATATGTTCTTGGGTGGTGAAATTATGATGATGAACATTGGAGAGGAGTTTACTTCATCCAGTATCAAAGATATTGGTTCAATGTTCAGTGATTTTGATGATTCATTGATATCAGATTTATTACTGGTTTAATATCATCAGCCAGAAGAAGCTTGAGAGAAACCATGAGCAAATATCTACGGCGTGACTGAGAAATTTTGATGTTTTTAATTATTTCTTTTTAATTTTAATAACTTTAAATTTTGTCTAAGAACTTGTAAAACAGTTTTTGAGAAATAGTAGAAAATAGTTAATGAGTTTTGTTTTATTGTTATTTAAATATGTTGTTAGTTGCACGAGCGTGTTTAGTTTTAAGTCATTTTTTTTAACATTTGCATTAATTTAGTTTGTAAGTTATTTAATTTTGAAAAGCCAAAGTGGCATTCTCTTTGTGAATGTCATACTATGAGGCGCAATTTACGGTCGTGGCCACTGAACAGAAGAGCTTTTGGGTTTGATTTTCCAAAAAGACTCTGTTATAGAGTTTTGCAAAATGTATATTTGAAGTTTCAAAATATTTTAATCCAAAACCAAAATTTCAAATTTAACTTTAGAAGTATTTGTAATTTACACTATGCTCCTTATATTTTCATAATTAATATAAATCCATAAAACTTTTGTAGATAACTAACACATATATAAAAATATTATAGTAATATTAATTAATAAAATATTATACTAAAATATAAAATTATAAATAGAAATACATAATTAAATATTAAACTACAAGAAAAATACCACATTATTACATAAAATTATTTTACAAATGCTCCATTTTCGGTTATACAAAATTTGTTTGGAAAATATTTTAGAAGTTCCGAAGAAAATTTACTAGAATATTAGTGTTGTTGTAATATTTAAATTTTTGTAATAATTTTTTTTTTTCATCATTTGTGTAATAATTATGTCTTCATATATATATCTTCTTAAAAAAATTTTATCAAGTTTCTTTTGTAATATTCTTGTTGTCTAATTCTACTTTTAAAATATTATAAATCTTATTTTGATTTAAAAAAAAACTTTTATGTGTAAAATTTTAATTTATAAAAATAAATTTGAAATATTTAAAATATAGAAAAGTTTTAAAGATTAAGACTATGAATGAGAAAATACTTAAGAATCATAAATGTTATGTATAATTAATTATAAAGACCAATATGCAAATAAAAAGATAAAATTTCAAATTTAGAGTTTTGAGTAATGAAACTTCAAATATGAAGTTTCACTTCTTAAAACTCTAATTTTGAAATTTTGAAGTTTCTTTTTAGAGAGCAAAAAACTCTATAAAAAACTCTATATTTGAATTTATAGAGTTTCTTTTGGAGATGCTCTAAGTTGGTTACAATACTAATTAATATAAATGTGTATACGCGATTTCATAGAAATCTAATATATTTATAATACCTTATTTAAATATAGAAGTACTTTGAGGCAGATTTCTCTATTTTACCATTTCTAATAATAAATCTTAACATTAATGGATCAAATTTATATGTATATGTATTAGTATCAAAGATTTTCTTTTATGGTCTTAAAAGGAAGAAAGATATTTCCATTACGTCAAATATCTGTCTTGTAATATATATTATTAAAGATCAACTCATTTTAAAATTTTAATTAAAATCATATAATTTCTTTATTAATTTAAATTTAACTTGATTGCAGTTCTAAGAGATTTAAACAATTTATTTTATTTTTATAAATAACTATCAAAATCCTACAATCCAAATGTCATTAGAAACTTGTGTTTCTTCTTTCCTTAAAAAACATGAACATTTCTCTTAAAAAAACATGAACATTTTATTAATCTTTTAACAAAATTGATTAATAGCTCTTTTGTAGAGTTATAGAGTTTTCGTAAACATAAGTTTTTGATAACGCAAATATTTTAATGGTGAAAGTTTTTGTTTTAAGTTGATTTTAAGATCTGACATAATCACATTTTTGGATAAATTACTTTTGTGCCTGGTGTCTAACTTAGGCGTTATAGAGTTTGGAGATAGTGTATTTTTTTTGGAAACCACCGAAGTCATTTTACATGTGTAGAATACTTTTAAACAATGATCGATTCTTAACTTATTCGGAAAACTGCATCTCATATTTCAAAGGTATAAACACCTACGTTGAATTCAGCCTATTTCATCTTAGATACTCGGTCCTTATCAAAATATCCATATAAAACATCCAAAATTCTATTTCGCACAGAATGTCAAAAACTTGTAGCAGTAATAAACAAGTTACATATGCCGTAGACCTATAATATCGATAGACTAACTATTTGCAATGGCATTTCTAAAATTAGGTCTGACCAACATAGCATAAAGTTTTCCCATATAAATTCCAATAATATATCAATTATCAAAGTAATTAAGTTTCTTTTGGTCTGAACCATCTACGAACTTAATGCAGGAAACGAAGATTTTGCACGTCGCTTTTTTTTTCTTCCGTCGTGTTGGCTTGTTAGCTTCTTGCCGGTTGGTATATTTCTTAAAAGCACAATAAAGAGTGAAAAGTATTAGAATTTTATTTGAAAATTCGGTCAATGTCGGAGAAAAGTAGTTGATACATAAACGTTTCAAGAAAAAAATATTTACGTGGAAAAAAGTTTAGCACACACATAGACCTTCAATTTACATCACATTTAATACGATCTATATTGTCTTCTTTCATTTTCCTCTCCACATACGATTTTTAGTACTACAAATTGAAAATACTGATAGATTTGGTTTTGTAATACAGAGTGATTACATGTTTTTGTGACGTGAAAGGACATTGTCCCAAGAGGATTTCTATAAGGTTACCACTTGGTCTAACGGTCTGTTTTCGCCGAGACAGAGACATCATACGTACTCCTTATTCGTTCCCAGCAATTTATCATATCGTTCTTTTATTGGATTCAACAAAAACACAAATCAAATAATATTTTAGCTGCGTTTATTTTATTCAATAACATAATTATACTGTTTGTGTTACTATAGTTTATACTTTTTATTATACATTATACAAATTTTGCACAATAGTATATTTGAGTTCAACCGCTCACCCGTAAGCTTTTTGCTTCGAATGATCACACCATCATTACCCACTTGAAATATATATTATAGGTACGCATTATATATCGTTGATAAGAAAATCTTTCAAATTAGTTGTGGTCTAATCACATTTTTTCTCTGTTGGTCAAAAATGAAAATTTCTATCAGATTAACACATAATTAACACGGTGATCGTACGTCTCTATATTAAGTTGTGTTTAAGGTCAAGTTTTTTTTTTTGAAAAATGGTTTGTTTAACGGTTTGGGAAGAACAAGTTCAAGTATATTGGTATTTATATGTAATTTTATTAATGTTACATTTATTGTCAAAAAGCTCTCTAACATCTTGATCGATATCCACTATGTAAATTCTACTCCCTAATTTTCATTCCTTAATCTATGGACTATTCTGGCTTTTATAAAACTTGTCAACGTTTATAATTATTCTATGTATCACTTAAAATCAATTTGAATTAAATATTCTAAAGAATTAAATAGTCTAAAGTATTGGAGTCTGACAAAGAAAACTGTGCCTTCAATAGATATAAATTTAACCACCAGTTTCTATATTTACCGAAGGAGCCAATGTTTTTTTTTTTGCTTAACCGAAGGAGCCAATGTTTTGAAGTTATACCATGTACCAATCATGATTATTCCCATTGATCTTGAATTAAACTAACATATCCATAAACGAGTGATTATGGCTGTTCTTCTGTTTGTAATTCACAATATATATATATAAATCCATACATACAACATTATATATTTATATGTATGATGCATGCTTGATAGGGATATCTTAAATTAGTGATAATTCACGTATGTTATATAACATGGGAAGCTAAGGATCATGATGTCTCTCTCCACTCACGTGAGTTCTGTAGTTCTTTACATTCAATTTTTTCCCACTTTTCGTACCATTTTCAATATGCATATGTAGTTCCTCTTTTTGGACTATCGAAAAGGTCACCATATGCAAGTTGGTTTAGTTGGTTTAGTTGGTTTTTCTTAATAAAAATTTTTACACTTCGAGGTAACTCTTTCTTTATTTTTTCACCTTTAGTATTACTTTGAGGCATTTTTTAGCATTAAATTTTAACCGCCTTTATACAAATTATTATTGCGTATAACCGCTTGTATAACCGTGGCTTCTCGTCTACAGTTAATATACTCAAAATTTGACAAACCGGCGTAAACAAAATACTATTTTCAAACGATTCTAACTTCGAATCAAACAAAAAAAATACTTTCTTAGATATAAATTGAATAACAAAATGTGTACTACGATTGTGAAGCTCATGGAATCTGTCAAATTCGTGAAAACTAAATGAAAATACTTGAATATCGAACATATATCAATATATTTTAGCTTATTTATTTAAGTATTTCAAAACTAAATTATTTAAATATTTATTTTATTAATTATAACATTATACTATATGTGTATTTTGTATTTTCATGTTAACAATATTGATACTTTTTAACTCTACATAATATAAAATTTATATTGGGTAAATTAAAAATATTTTACTTGATCTGAAAAAATGATTTTACTTCATCACACACAAATGTTCAAATAAAAAATCAGAAAACAACTAACGAAACTTACTAATGAAAAGAGATTTGCTAACGAACAAATATTGGTCAAAGACTTTAAACAGAACTTTGTTGGCATGATGAGTAGCAACACATAGACCCCTACCTCATTGACACACTTTGTAAGCTTTTTGTAGCGTTTGGTATATATGCAGAACAGATGAAGCAATTATACATATAAAGTAACCAATTAACAGCTTTTCAACCCAAAAAAATATATATAACATACAATATTTTAGAGTAATAAGAAAAAGTTATAACATCCCGAACTACGTAGAGAAGAAGGTTACTTAAAAAGACACATTTTTTCTTTTCTTTACATCCAAATACACATTATAATTTTGGCACACTTTCTTATTACGACTCGGTAGATCTGATACCAAAATGCACATGTCTTATTTTTTGAAGGAAACAACAATTAAAGTAGCTATTTTTATGTTAATAAATTAAATGGTACGCTGTGTTAGGATATGGTGGTTACATAGCCGTGGATAAGAAATAGTGGTTAAGAAATAGAGGTTAGACATGTATGTTAGGGAAAAATTGTTATTGTTGTGGACGTGATTGTTGTGGTTGGGGTACAAAAAATATAAAGTTTCTAGCACATATAGTATGGATGTGATACGGTGGATAGGTCAAATATCTTAACTTGATAAGCATACATAATGTTTCATAATATAAAAGATCTAAAACCTGCGGATATTACAAAAGCATACATAATGTTTGGGAAGGGAGGAATAGACAGGCATGATGTGGACGAGTTATTTGTGATGTGATCTAGTGATTTGTGGATGATAAGAGTCATGGACTCTATGGTTGTGGTCGCTGGAAATGTCATGGATGATGTGATATATTGTTACACATATGTGGCTGTGATCATGTTCATGTAAATTGCTATTGATCTTTTATTGCTTTTATTTTTGACGTTTTTATTTGATACATAAAAAAGAAGTTAAAAACCTTTACAACCATAAGAAATATGGTTGAAGAAGAACAAAAACACAAATGCAAAGAATGTAGAGAGAGAGAGAGAGAGATGATAAGGTGTATAAAAGGTGTATAAAAGACCAACAATAAGACAAATGTGTGTCTCAAGTTGAATATGTTCTTTAGTGATATTAGAAAATGAAAATGTGTCTTGGGATGTAATTTTTTCAATTATGTATGTGGAAAGCTTAATGGAATTTATTTGACTACTAAGGTCACTAAAATGTGCTTACTTTTTCCGTCGCACATCCGTTCAAAACTCCAGAGTTAAGCGTGCTTGAACTGGAATAGTGAAAAGATGGATGACCTATCAGAAAGTGATATACGGTACCATGTGAGTGAGGCTAAAGCACGAGAAAAAGGTCGTGGTGATTGCATGGTCAATAAACATGATTTTCAAGACTCTGAAAAAATTAATGCACTACCAACGGAATAGGATCCACGGGCCGAGTGATCGGACGTGGGTCGCCTATTAGCCGTAGGCAGTCGGGGCATTAAAAACATTTAGAGAAGTATATGGTTATCACTTACTAAACACTATTAAAACATATTTACATTATAATATATGAGAAATTCTTAAGGAGGTGAACCTAGAGGTTCACACAACCAATAATATTTAGTTATTTTAGATTCAATATCTTTTAAAAAAAGAAATCAAATAATAAAATTTTGTGAAATTATATCATGTTTTTAAAATAAAAAAATTAATAATAATTACCATAAAAAGATTTTTTAATATTGTTAAACCTGTTAATAAAATATTAAACCCTAAACCTTAATCCCTAAATTCTAAACACTAAACCCTAAATTCTAAATACTAAATACTAAACCCTAAATTCTAAATACTAAACCCTAAACCCTAAATTCTAAACATAAGGTTTAAATTTTAGTATTTTGCTAACTAGTTTAATAATATTAAAAAACTGATAATTACTATTATTTTTTATTTATTTTAAAAACATAATATAATTTCACAAATTCTTATTATTTTGTTTTTTTTTTAAAAGATATTGATCTAAAATAACTAAATTCTATTGGTTGGGTGAACCTCTAAATTCACTTATAACGGTGAACCTGAGAATTTCTCATTATATATCATGTTAGTCCAACTAGGGGATACAAAATAAAATGAGAAAATCTTTTTTTCATAAGCTAGTGGTAGTAGCGTTGTCAAAAAAAAAAAACTAGTCGTAGTAGCTTGCACGCGAAACAGAAAACGTTTTTTTTTTTCAGTTGTGAAACCTAGCCTTTGGAATCTATTATTCGGTTTGATTACTAAGTTGACCATCAGTCGTGTATGTCGTTTTTAATAGTCTTCTGAGGATCAGGATTGGATCAAATTCTAACGAATATGAGGAATGCCGGCTTTCTAGCCAAATTTAAAAATTCAAATGACAGATCGAAAGTCGTTTTTAGTAAAGTCAGTGTTAAGTTTCACTGTTAGTAATTTTTTTTGATTTATTTAAAGTTAATTATTAGAAGTGGATTTGACCCACTCTAAATTAGGTCCAAGAATCCAATAGTCTAAAGTCCCGTTAAGTGGATAATAGGTTTAAAAATATGAAGTTCTATTCCGTGTCAACACCGATCTAACCAAGTCAACAAGAAACATAAAGCAGATCAGCGCCTTGAAGACAATATTAATGGTGTTATAAATCAATTGGTGGATGTCCATAACCGGCCCGGTCCATAACCGGTCCGGTCCATAACCGGCCCATACACTCAGAGAGAGACAACCCAACCTTAAAGAGAAAGAGGCGGCCGCGAGACTTGGAGAGGAGAGAGAGAGGCGGCTACAACTTACCTATTTCCTAATTCGTTTATGTTTATGATTTATAATCTTTACTATTATTGTATTTCCATTTATCTCTCTTGTAACCCCTATATAAAGGGAACACTTATTCATTAATAATATACAGAAACTTACAGTTCTAAATCCTAAGTTTCACAACAGTTATCAGCACGATAGCCTCTAACACCCTGAGCCTAAAACCAAATCGCTAAAACCCTAAAACCCTAAATGAAAAGGAATCTGCCTCGGAACTTCGAAGAGACCGATCTCCCAAACCGTGAGGACCCAAAAAATGATCAAGATATCAAATCGAAGCTCTGGCCGAGACGAATCATTCAGTGCAAACCGCTTGTCGATCTGACCACCGACGCTCCCTCACACACAGATACAGTGCGCGCCGATTTGCTTTGGAACCCTAATCCGAACCCGACGATAGCGACGAACCCTAATCCGTTCGCGACTCCGTTCCAGCTCGCGTCCAAGACAGCTCGTGTCCAGCTCGCGTCCCAGCCAGCTCGCGTCCCGATCGTGTCTAAGCTCGAGGTTCATTCTTGGTGGTCCGGTTTCTACAAACAACTAAACTAAAGGTATTTCAAATTTTAAGAACATAATGAATCAAATTTGGTTGATTGTAAAGAATGAAACCGTAAAATATAATCTCTAAGATGAAAGCCATAGGATAATAGATCAATCCCTAAGCGAGTAAATCGAAGCTCTATAAGTTCGATCCCCAAACCCTAAAAATCGAGATTGATCCATTGATTAATTAAAATCAGAACCTTAAAGGTTTTGAATCTTAAATCAAATTCCTTTGATCTAAGATCAAATTTTCGAAATCCCTAAGCCCTAATTCGAAAACTATTGATTAATTAAACTGATTGATTGATTGATTGAGATTGAATTTGATCATCTTGAAATTGAAATTGCTTGTTAATAAAATCGAAACCCTAAAACCCTAATTCTGAAAATCGATTTTGATTGTTTGAAATTGAACATTGATTGGTTGATTTGATCACCTAGAACTATTGTTAGGATTGTTCAAACTCGAATCTGATTGTTTGGCTTGTTTAAACTAAAACCCTAATGACCTAGTTTAGATTATTTTAAAATCGAAATCTGAAACTACATATTAGGTTAAACTGTTCTAGACTTGATCATACTCGTAGCCGTGTGGCCTTGTTGCATTCATACCATAACTTAATCACATTGATTGATTGCAATTACACTTAGAACTTATTCTAGGAATGGTGTTGAATTGAATCAAATAGCCGTGTGGCTTGATCTTTTCTTGGCCGATAGGTTTGCTTGTTTTGATTGCATCATGAACTGATAGAAACAAACCATGTTAGGATTGCAATTACACGACAAACTAAATGCATAAAAACGAACTAGTTTGCATCCATGGCCGTGTGGCTTTCTCATTGGCCGTGAGGCATAGATCTTGGCTGTGAAGGCTTGTTTGATTGTTTGAACATAAAACCCTAATCGTTTAAACATTAAAAACTATTCCTAAAAGATTTAAAAATATTAATCTATAACTTCAGATGTCGAAAATCAACAACCTTGATTTCGCTGCCCTAAATCTATCTGGAGACAATTACCTTCAGTGGGCGCTCAATGCTAAGATCATCCTGAAATCCAAGGGACTCGGTGAGTGTATCACCGAAAACAATAATGCCAATGAAAAGGATCGTTACAGAGCCATCTTGATCATTCGTCATCATCTAGCTGAGAGTTTCAAGGATCAATACCTAACCATTGAGAATCCACTAGATCTTTGGAATGAATTGAAATCGAGATATGATCACCAGAGAACGGTGATCTTACCAAAAGCTCGGTTTGATTGGACGAATCTGAGGATCCAAGACTATAAGTCTGTGGACGAATATAACTCTGCACTGTTTAAGATTGTTTCTAAAATGAAACTGTGTGGTGAAAGTATTACGGAACAGGATATGCTTGAGAAAACTTTTTCCACTTTCCATGCAAGCAATGTGCTGTTACAACAACAGTACCGAGAGAAAGGTTTCAAAACATATGCTAATCTTATTTTTTGTCTCTTGCTCGCTGAGTAGAACAATGAATTAGTAATGAGAAACAGTCAGATAAGACCACTTGGATCAGCTCCACTACCTGATGCACACGCTACAGAGGACAATAAAGAGTCCAACCACGTCCAAGGAAATGGCCAGCATGGCCGTGGTCGAGACAAATCGAATGGACGTGGCCGCGGTCGAAGATCCTTTGGCCGCGGGCGAGGAAATGGTCGAGACCATGGACGGGACCGTGGCTCATTTGGACGAGGCCATGGTCGTGGCAGTGGATCTTCTTTCAAACGCAACACTCGACTAAATCAGAGAAATATGTGTGCCATAGATGTGGAATGAGCAATCGTTGGGCTAAGACTTGTAGGACTCCCAAGCATCTAGTTGACCTTTATCAAGAGAGCTTGAAAGGGAAGAATCCTGAAGCCCATATGACTTACCAAGATGATGAAAACGACTTCAATCATGAGAATGACGATCTTATGGATTATGAAACTTCAGATTGTCTAAAAAAAGCTGAAGATTGATTTCGACATTTGTAATCTAAATTCTATGTTCTTTGTTTTGATGTTTTTCATTTCTATGTTTTTCATTTCTATGAACTTGTTTCATTAAAACTTAATTAAAGGAATGAATGATTTTTGAAAACGCCAATATGATTTGCGGGTATGGTACACATTAAGGGATATGGCCAGATATGTATAAGGGCAAGCATTTAGATGCTTTATATTCACCCAGAAAAACCTATTGAGATTATATAGAGATATAAGAATGAATGGTTTCCCTATTGAAACAATGGGCGAAGGAAACAAAGAGTTTCTTCAGATATATGTATAAAATCGCCCAAAGCCATAATGAGTCCTAAAAAAAAAACTATACTTGCATTCTCTATTGATCTATACTATGCCAAGATCAGTATGATAGAGGCAATAGTCATGGTAACCAGAATGGTTTACCCATGAAATTATACACTTTATGGTATGACCGGATTGGCCATCCTGGTCCAAAACATGATGCGAAATTGATATTGGAAAGGGCACAAAGAGTTATCCCATAGAATCTCACGTGTGTAGCATGAACACAAGGGAAACTCATTAGGCCATGATGTCCCAAAGCACTAAAAGATTATAGTATGTCCATGAGGGGGCAGTGAGGAAAAATTCGCACATGTCCATACTATATATAGCTTGGATGAATCCTTTTATAAATCTGTATTGGCCATTACCCATAGGTCCAAACTCTCAGTCCAAGGCTTGGGGACACACGAATTTACATGCATCTTAACTAATAAGCATCAGACCATTAAGTGAGCATAGATATTCTCATCTCAAATTTATTACGGGTCATGAGCCAGACATATAACATCTTGAGATATTTGGATAAGACACCACAAATATATGTGCCATCTAAGATGGATCCTTAAAAGAGGATGAGGATGGGGATATATGTTGGATATGAATCTCCCACAAATAATGAAGTACCTTGAGCCAAATATGGGTGATCTATTTAGTGGCTAAGAACACGGATTGCAAAGTTTAATGGATCCGACTATCCAACATTAGGGGGAGAAAATAATAAACTGGTAAGAGAAACATAATGGCATCGACCATCATTGTCTTGGCAAGATCCTCGGACTAAAGAATGTGAAATAGACGTCCAAAGATTATACATTTACAAAGCTAGCTAATCAAATGCCAAGCACATTTGCTGACCCGAAAAAGAATGACTAAGTCATATATAAACCAGCTTGTAAAGCACCAACTAAATTGATGTCCAAGAGAGACACAGTCAAGTTGCTACAGAGTCTATACAAGATAGACCAATAAGTTCCAAAAGATAAGAATCCTCGGAAACAAAAGAGAAAGGTGCATAGAATGATAAAACAAATCCGAGGTCAAGGAAACCATACCAGACATAGAGATAAGGCCGGCCGGCTCTAAGGTACAGGTACCAAACAATGTAGCTTGGGACGCCAAGCTGCAAAGTATTAAAGGTCCTGATAATAATGAATCTCAATCGATTATATCATGTCTGGAACATAATGGAACACAATAAGAATGTCGACATAAGATGATACAAGGTAGCACTTGAATTTATGAATATAAGCGAGGATCATGAACCCACGTCAATATAAGAGTGCGCACTCGTAGAACAGATTGAATGAAAACGTGGGGTTAAATAGTTTAAAGAAGAAAGACGTATTTGGCCATATGATTAAGACGCCATATGATGTTAAAACCAGTGGATATAAATGGGTCTTGTGAGGAATAGAAATCGTGAGATATAAAGCTAATGTTGCACAAGGATTCTCACAAAGACCAGTAATAGATTATGAGGAGATATACTCCCATGTGGTGGATGCAACTACTTTTAAGATTTCTCATAAGTCTGGCTATATAAGAGAGAAAATTAGACTTGCAGCAAACTGATGTAGTGACTGCATATTTATATGGTCCACTGGATAATGAAAGTACTAGAGGGTATTGAGCTGAATGTACAGCAAGTTCTCGAGAACAATATTGATAATCATCGAAATATATGATCTGAATATCCTAGGAACCTCTGGATACAATTTCCCAAATGGTTCAATACCTTAAGAAAGAATTCGAGATGAAAGATCTGTGGAAAACAAAATTTTGTTTGGGATTACAACTTGAGCACATAAATGATGGGATCCTTGTGCATCAGATGGCATACACTGAAAAGGTACTCAAGAGATTCAATATGGCCGATTGCCATTCTCTGACCAGTCCCATGGTCCTGAGGTCTCTCGGCCTCGACACTGACCCATTCCGTCCCAAGATGGACGATGAAGATGACCTAGGTCCCGAAATGTCATATCTCAGTGCCATAGGAGCTTTAATGTACTTGGCAACTCACACACATCCTGATATAAGCTTTGCCATGAACCTACTATCAAGGTTTAGCTCCTGTCCGACCCAGAGGCATTGGAATGGGATCAAACATGTTCTTCGTTACCTGCAAGGAACGAAAGACTTGGGTCTATATTATACTAACCATAACAAAGATGGTTTAGTTGGCTTTGCTGATGCTGGTTATTTATCAGATCCACATCAAGCTCGATCACAGACATGATATGTCTTTACACATGGAGGTACGGCCATATCATGGCATTCCATGAAACAAACCATCGCGGCCACTTCATCTAATCACTCGGAAATCTTGGCCATACATGAGGCCAGCCGCGAGTGTGTTTGGTTGAGGTCGATGACCCAACACGTCCGAGCTGATTACGGGATGGCCGAGTGCAAAAAGCCAACCGTTATGTATGAGGACAATGCTGCGTGCATTGCTCAGCTCAAGGACGGTTACATAAAAGGTGATAGGACGAAGCACATATTGCCTAAGTTCTTATTTACTCACGAGCTTCAGAAAGCCGGTGAGGTCCAGGTCGTCCAAGTAAGATCCAGTGAAAATTCAGTTGACCTATTCACCAAGGCACTTCCTACCTGTATGTTCAGGAAGCTCACGCATCAGATTGGGATGCGTAGGCTGAAGGACCTCCACTGAGGTTCACATCAGGGGGAGTAGTACGTGTTGTACTCTTTTTCCTTCATCATGGTTTTGTCCCACTGGGTTTTCCTGATAAGGTTTTAATGAGGCAACATTAACCGTATTACAATCCTTGTATGGTTATGGCATCCAAGGGGGAGTGTTATAAATCAATTTGTGGATGTCCATAACCGGCCCGGTCCATAACCGGCCCATACACTCAGAGGGCGAGACGGCCCAACCCTAGAGAGAGAGAGGCGGCCGTGAGACTTGGAGAGGAGAGAGAAGCGGCTACAACTTGCCTATTTTCTAATTCGTTTATGTTTATGATTTGTAATCTTTCCTATTATTGTATTTCCATTTATCTCTCTTGTAACCCCTATATAAAGAGAACACCTATTGAAACTTACAGTTCTAAATCCTAAGTTTCACAACAAATGGCACCATATTCACGTTAGAGATCAGACCACAATTATATTCCACCCTCGGACAATTATAAGAAAACGGCAAAAGAAAATGGGGAGGGATCAAAGCTTCTTACATCCAAAATATACCTTTTCTCTCAAATTCATGACAAACGTGAATGCACCAACTTAGCTGGCCTGTTAGGTCACTACAAGAAAACAGCGGTATTCTAACGGACATTCCGACGGAAAATGAAATCCTCGGAATATCCCGAGGAATTTCCTCGGAATATACCGACGGAATTCCGAGGAAATACAAATCCGTCGGAATATTCTTATGGAATACCGAGGAAAAACGTATTCCTCGAAAAAAACCGATGAATTCCGAGGATATATTATAGCAGTTAGAGAGCCGTTGGGGGATTTTAAAAATTCTGAGGAAATTCCGACGAACTAGCCGTTTCCGTCAGAATTCCGTCGGAATTTCCGACGAACTAGCTGTTTCCGTTGGAATTCCGTCGAAATTTCCTCGGTCTGTCGGCAGGATTTCAACTATAAATACAAGCACCCCTCTTCCTCTTCATTCACTCCATATCTTCATCCTCCGTCTTACTCTCTTTACACACGAAATTGATTCATAAAAAACATGTCTTCTTCAAATTATTTTCGTTCTTGGATCGATCGACCTCATTTGGATCCGAATACGAGATTGCTTACGGAAGAATACCAACGAGGTATAACCGAATTCATGGGGTTAGTTCACCGACAACCGGAAGCAAAAACATGTATGTTAAGATGTCCTTGCTCTAATTGTAAAAATAGAAAGGTTATTAAAGAGTGGGATGTTTGGACTCATCTATATTTGAGTGGGTTTACACGAAGTTACAAAATTTGGTATCATCATGGGGAAACTGATTATGAACATGGTAGTACTAGCGAACCTCTGTCAGCGGTTAGATTAGAAGAACCAATTAGAACGGATGTAGATTATGGTGTAGGTACTGAACAGATGGTAAATGATCATTTTAGTGGGGAAGATTTACCCAATGCACAAGCTAGGAGATTTTATGATATGTTGGATGCTGGAAAGCAACCATTGTACGAAGGTTGCAAAGATGGTCATTCAGTTTTATCATCTGCTACAAGATTGATGGGCATTAAAACAGATTATAATTTGGCTGAAGACTGTGTGGATGCGATTGCTGATTTTGTAAAAAGTATTCTACCCGAGGATAATGTAGCTCCTGGTTCATACTACGAGGTTCAGAAACTCGTAGCTGGTCTTGGTTTATCGTATCAGGTAATAGATGTATGCAGCGACAACTGCATGATTTATTGGAGCGCGGATGAACAGCGGGTTACATGCAAAATTTGTGGAAAGCCTCGTTATAAAGATACGAGTGGAAGAGTTCCAGTGCCATATAAAAGGATGTGGTATTTGCCTTTGACGGAAAGGTTGCAGAGGTTGTATCTGTCTGAACGCACAGCGCAACCAATGAGATGGCATGCGGAGCACTCAACAGATGGTGAGATCAGACATCCTTCAGATGCATAAACGTGGAAGCATTTCCAATCAAAGTATCCCGACTTTGCTTATGAGAGAGGAAATGTCTACCTTGGATTATGTACTGATGGTTTCAGTCCGTTTGGCAAGAGTGGAAGACAGTATCCTCTATGGCCCGTCATTCTTACACCATACAACCTACCCCCAAACTTGTGCTTGCGACGAGAGTTTTTGTTTCTCTCGATTCTCGTTCCCGGACCAGAGCATCCTAAGAGATCACTTGATGTGTTTCTTCAGCCACTAATATATGAGTTACAACAACTATGGGCTCAAGGTGCTGAAACATACGATGTTTCGTGTAAAGAAAACTTTCAAATGCGGGCAGTACTAATGTGGACAATAAGTGATTTTCCAGCATATGGTATGTTGTCTAGATGGACAACGCATGGAAGGCTATCATGTCCATATTGTCAAGATAACACTGATGCTTTCCAACTAAAACACGGAAGGAAAACGTGTTGGTTTGACTGTCACAGGAGATTCCTACCACCTGATCATCCATATCGTAGGAGTAGGAATTTGTTTACGAAGAACAAGAGGATGTTTGACAGTCCACCTCCGGAAATTTGTGGGAAAGATTTGAAGATACAACTAAGAGATTTTGGTGCAGAAAGGACGCCAGACGTCGGTGGACATGAGCGTTTTCCGGTAGATGCTGTTGGAGAACTACATAACTGGCACAAAAAAAGTATTTTCTGTGATCTGCCATACTGGGAGGATCATCTGCTAAGGCATAATTTAGATGTCATGCATATTGAGAAGAAATTTTTTGACAATCTCATGAACACGATCCTTAATGTTCAAGGTAAAACAAAGGATAATTTGAAGTCAAGACTGGATTTAGTCGATATATGTTCTCGTTCAGAACTTCATGTTGATGAGAATGGTAGGGCTCATTTTCCCATATACCGACTTGATGCAGAGGGAAAAGATGCGTTCTTTGATTGGATTTCAAACGATGTGGAATTTCCAGACGGTTACGCATCAAATTTGCGTAACTGTATCGACAAAAAGGAAGGAAAGTTTACTGGCTTGAAAAGCCACGATTGCCATGCAATGATGCAGCGCCTCCTTCCGTTCACCTTCAAGGAACTATTACCACGAAATGTTCATGAAGCAATTGCAGGGATAAGTGGTTTCTTCCGCGATTTATGCACGAGATCAGTGACTCTTGAAGGTATTGAAATTTGGAAGGCTAACATAGCCGTGATTCAGTGCAACCTTGAGAAGATATTTCCTCCCTCATTTTTTGATGTTATGGAGCATCTTGTTATTCACCTGGCAAGAGAATTGGAACTTGGTGGTCCTGTGCAGTATAGATGGATGTATCTGTATGAGCGGTATATGTTCCATTTGAAGAAGATGGTGAAAAATTTAAGTAGGGTGGAAGGTTCTATAGTCGCACAGATGATCAATCAAGAAACTTCAAACTTTGCCGAGTACTACTTTCCAACAGAAGTTCAGACCAAAAACAGAAGACCTGCTCGGCATGATGATAGAGGCGAACAGGCAACATATCATGTTACGGTTCCAGACATTTTCACAGACGTTGGACGACTTAGCGGAAAACCAAAGGACCGTCGACTTACTGAGCAGGAGCGCAGTCATTTGCAAACATATTTGCTCACCAACTGTGAAGACGTTCTTCAATATGAGAGGTAAATAAATTAGCTTACAAATTTTTATTTTAACAAGTTGAAATTTAAATCTTAATTAATTACATTATTGTCATCATATACAGGATTTTCATGGCAGAAAAGCGGTTCGAGTATAGATACGCCACAGAGGACGAACTAGAAAAAATGAAGCAGAGAGAATTTACTGGATGGATGTTTACTTATGTGAGTGCTTTAAACAAATTAAAATATATTTTATCACATATTTATACTAATTCACATTTATTGATATAATATATATATATATGTGCTATTAATAGGTGTCTGTTGGTTTGGCCAGAGGTGAAACATTTGACGATTGGATACGTGAGATGGTCGTTGGACCAAACTTTGTTGTGAAGTCATATCCGATATTTTGTACTCGAGGATATGCATTCACAACTCAGAAGAGGAGACGTTCGAGTACGACTTATGATGCTGGCGTTTGTTCTGCATCAGGAGATGATGTATACTACGGACACATACATGAGATTTTGGAAATCAAGTATTTGGGCATGGTTGGATTGCGCTGTATTGTTTTCTATTGTGATTGGCACGACAACACTCCAGATCGAGGTGTGAGAACAGATGCATTTGGTGTTACATCAGTAAATTCGAGACGAACGCTGCAATATTATGATCCTTTCATTCTTGCTTCTAAGGCCGATCAGGTAATTAAATGTTAATTATTCAGAATGATTCATCATCATGTGTATTAATTTATAATTTTACTAATAATTTTCTAAATGTTACAGGTTTGTTATATCAAGTACCCACGGGTAAGGAACAGAGATGATCCATGGGTTACTGTTACAAGACTCAACTCGACAGGCCGAGTTCAGGAAAGTTCTGAGCTGGAAGACCCACTACAACCAAGCACATCTGACAACTTAAGTGAAGCAGAAGATTTAGCTGGAGTTGGCCTTGTAGTCGATTTAACCGACTTCGGAGAGGAAGCCGTCGTTCACGTAGAGGATGAACCAGTGATTGGAGAGTTTCACCAAGATCCAGATTCAGATTCATCTGGTGATGACGACTCGGAAACAGACTACCATTGATTTTTTTTTTTTTTTTTAAGAAATACCGAGGAATTTGTTTTTCCTCAGAATTTCCTCGGAATATTCCGAGGCTTTTCCGAGGAAGAAAGGTTTTTAAATCGAAAACAACGTTTTTCGGTTTGAATAACACTTATATAACCCTTATTAAGTGTCTTAGACTTATTATGTAGTCAAAAATTTGTTTCTTACCCTATAATAAACATTTTTCCGATTGTATGAACGAAATCCCCACAACATAAGAGAAACACTTATAAACTTTAATGAACGGTAAAGGGAATACTTTCAATTCGTTTTGAAATTTGTTATTTCATAGTTTATGCTCATCTATACAAAGAATCCTCAATGGTATGCATTACAATTGTATAAGAAATGAAATACGGCAAAAAAAAATTGATGTTTTGAAACCCCAAACACTAGTTCCTCGGTATTTCCTCGGAATATTCCGACGGAATTCCGAGGAAGATAAGGGTTTCCTCAGAATTTCCTCGGAATATTCCGAGGAAATAGGGGTTTTAAACCGAAAACAACGTTTTGCGGTTTGAATAACACTTATATAACCCTTATTAAGTGTCTTAGACTGATTATGAAGTCAAAATTTTTTTCCTCACCCTATAATAAACACTTTTCCGATTGTATGAACGAAATCCCCACAACATAAAAGAAACACTTATACACTTTAATGAACGGTAAAGGGAATACTTTCAATTCGTTTTGAAATTTATTATTTCATGGTTTATGCTCAACTATACAAAGAATCCTCAATGGTATGCATTACAATTGTATAAGAAATGAAATACGGCAAAACAAATTGATGTTTTGAAACCTCAAACACTAGTTCCTCGGTATTTCCTCGGAATATTCCGACGGAATTCCGAAGAAGATAAGGGTTTCCTCGGAATTCCCTCGGAATATTCCGAGAAAATTCCGAGGAACTAGGGGTTTTAAACCGAAAACAACGTTTTGCGGTTTGAATAACACTTATATAACCCTTATTAAGTGTCTTAGACTGATTATGAAGTCAAAAATTTGTTCCTTACCCTATAATAAACATTTTTCCGATTGTATGAACGAAATCCCCACAACATAAGAGAAACACTTATACACTTTAATGAACGGTAAATGGACACTACAAGAAAATTGAGATATTGTGACTAAATTTTGATACTAATATGAGTCACAAATCTGTGACATTGGTGATACGATATTGCAACTAAAACTTTATGTCACAAATTAGTAGATGTTTTGTCACAATATTGTGACTGTTTTAATTGTAACCAACTTTTGTCACAATTTGTTACAGTGTTGTGACAAAAAAAAAACAGTTGTAACAAACTGTGACAATATTGAGACATAATATATCGTCACATAATTGTTACGATTTTTTGATGGATGGAATAGTCTCAATTTATGAAATATTATGACTAAATTTATTAATTCTATTTTTAAGTTTATTAACATATATATACATATATTATATTTTCTTTACAAAAAAACAGAACACGTCTTGTTAACATTTTTCATAATTAATTATATCGAATGTATATTTTTAATGTATCAATAACTAAACTAATTAAAATGTATGTCAAAAAGAAAAATTGATATACTAACTATTTTTGTTTATTTGTAAAATGAATATCACATAAATAAATTTATAAATAAATCAAGAGACTTAGTAAATTTATGGCTGTCTAAAAAAATTATACTTTAATCTTTAAAGCCCAATTAAAATCCATTATCCCATAAACCCTAAAACGAGAGGCACGTGTGTATATATTTGCGTATGCACTTTCATTCACCCTAAAAAAAAAAGGAGAAAAGGCTGCAGCCGTTTACGAGAGAAAAAAAAAAGAGAGAGTGCATGTCGTTGGGGTTAAAGAGAAAGAGGGAGTTGATCCCCACTGATACATCATCTGCTACGTTGTGGTGGTGTGTTTTCCTCGCAGACGGGACCTAAGGAGAGAAACGGAGAATCCTTTTCGAAGGAGAGAAAAGATAAAATTTTGACTTGAGCAATAAGATGAAGGTTAATTAACAGAGAGCACGACGGACCTGGTGATGAAGGAAAAAAGAAGACACTTTGAATATAAGTTTGTTTTAAGAGATTCTGGTCAGATCTGAGAAATTTTTTACCATATTTTTGCGCAATAATTATCAGAAGATCATCAGAAGCTGGAAGCTGAATGCACTTTTGATATACCCCACGGCATCAACAATGTTTATCTTTACCTTAATTTATTTTTATTTCTTCATTTTTTGTATATTTTAGTTACACCCAAAAATAATAATTAATGAATAGCTAGATGAGTGGTTGTAAAAACATATATGTTTGTAACGATATATAGTTTGATAATATATTACTGAAAGATTGTGACAACTTTGAAATGGCAAATCTTAACTAATAAAAATTGATTATTTAGTGATAATGCAATGAAAATTTGTTACTACAATATAGTCTTATATGAGACAGATTTGTGATGGTTTTTTAGTCTTTATTTGTGACAGTGTAAGACTAAACTTGCCACCGAATTAAGACGTTATGAGAGTCACATAATATGACAATTTTGTGACATACTTTTTAGTTGGTAACTGTAACAGATTTGTTACATTTGTATAACGTTGCTACTTGTGACTTAATGGTTACCAATAAATATGTCACAAACACGGTGACATTTTTGTTACTAAAATTCATTTGTGACGTGCCTATTGTAACCGTTCTCAAATCATCACAATTAAGTCACAATGTTAATATTGTTACGAAATATCTTCTATTGTGACTAAAATTTTGGTCTGAATATAGCAATTTTCTGGTAGTGGGAATACTTTCAATTCGTTTTGAAATTTGTTATTTCATGGTTTATGCTTATCTATACAAAGAATCCTCAATGGTATGCATTACAATTGTATAAGAAATGAAATACGGCAAAAAAAAATTGATGTTTTGAAACCCCAAACACTAGTTCCTCGGTATTTCCTCGGAATATTTTCATTTAACCGGGCAAATATTTCGCGAAAATTGAAATTAGAATTCCGACAGAATTCCGACGGATAGTATCCGTCGGACCTTAGGTTTTATAACCACGAGCCGCTTCTTCTTCCCCATTTCTCTCTTCTTCCTCTGCGCGACTCCTCCGGCGATTTCCCACTGAAATCCGACGATATCTCCGGCGATCTCTCCCTTCTCTTACACAAATCATGTAAGGACCCTATCCCACTCTCTTAGGTTCTATTTGTTAGGTTTTTGTGTAGTTTTGATAGATTTTTGTTAGGGTGATTGGTTAGGATTGTGATTTGGTTGTATAATAGGTTTAGAATTGTGATTTGGTTGAATAATTTGTTTTGTTGAATTGATTTAGAATTTTTTTATCATTTTTTTTATTTTTTTGTATTTATAAAATCGATTTTTGTATATAAAATCGATTTTTGTATATAAATTCGATTTTTTGGATTTTACAAAATGTTTTTTGTATATAAATTCGATTTTTTGGATTTTACAAAACATTTTTAATATCTATAAAAAAATTTTGTGATTAAAAACTATTATATGGGATTTAAAATATATATATATATATATATATATTAAAACTATTTTTTGTAATTATTTAACTATTTTTTATTTATTAAAACTATTTTTTGTTTATTAGAATTATTTTAATATATTTATTAAACATTTTTAATATCTATAAAACTCTTTTGTGATTAAAAACTATTATTTGGGATTTATTTTTTTTTTAAAAATATATATATATATATATATATTATAAATTTTTATATTTATTAAACATTTTTAATATTATTAAAACTATTTTTTGCAATTATTAAACTATTTTTTATTTATTAAAACTATTTTTTGTTTATTAGAACTATTTTTATATATTTATTAAACATTTTTAATATCTATAAATATTTTTTTGTGATTAAAAACTATTATTTGGGATTGTTTTAAAAAAAATAAATTAATTTATGTATTTCTATATTTATTAAATATATTTTTTTAAATTTACAGGTCTCATGATGATCAGACTCGGCCTCGACAGCGTCGTGGTCGTGGTGGTACGGGGAGCCAATCTCGGGATTCCAGCCATTTTCAGGATTCCCCTTCGCCCCACAGCTCCTACCATACATCTCCCGCTGCTGCACCCGCTCCTGCTCCTCTCGCTCCCGCTGCTGCATCTGCTCCTGCTCCTCCGGGTCCTCCGGGAGTGATGAGTGTTGCGGAGTTGGTTCAACAACCCGGTCGTGACCATCTTCCCTATCTCACTCCGTATCCACATGGACGGGGTCAAACATGGTAATTAAACATATTTTTTTTTTCTTTCAATTTGGATTCATTATTAACCGTTTGTTCTTTTTATTAGGTTCAACCGATCCGGGAACGGGATCAGCGCATGGATCAACCGTATGATGTACTCGGCCCTCGACCGGGGACATCCGACTTTCACTCACTTCCCTACCGACAAGCAGCATCTGTGGTTTCGTCAGTTTGCGGTAAGTATTCTAATTTTTTACTTATATTTTTAATCTTTAATATAAATTTTCTACTAATTGTGTTTTTTTTTCAGCAAGAGTTCAACTGGAATTCCGATGAGATACTCTTTATCTATCACCACTTCGTCCATAAAGTTATGGACAACTATGGGAAGCAGATCCACGAGTGGAAGAAGAAGTGGGAAATCAATAAGGTACGATTTAATTTATTAAACAATTTTTTAATTAATTAAATTATTTTTTTATTTATTAAACTATTTTTTTTTTATTAAAAGGTCCTAAAGTCGATGAACGACACGGTCTGGAAGGAGTTGTGTGCGCATTGGAACAAGGAAGAGACGAAAGAAACTTCTTCCACCAACTCCAACAACCGCAGGAGCGACCGTAAAGGGAAGGGCATCTACAAGCATAACTTGGGTGCTCAATCTATTGCTACTCTGGGAGATCGCATGGTAAGTTCAACCGCTTTTTCTTCAATTATTTGAGTTTCAGAATTTTAATTTATTGTGCATTTCTTCTAATTCCTAATGTTTCTTTAATTTATGTTTTTTTTCAAGGCGGAAGAAAATGATGGCGAGCCGGTTGATGATCTGGCCCTAATGAGGAGGGCGTATACCAACAAGAAGACCGGCCAGATTGATGACGGTCTTGTGAGGGACGTGGTCGACCTGGTCCAAATTCAGGTGGTAGACGAAGTGTCTCAGCTTCAAACCGAGGATGACGCTTCGACGGCTTCGACCAACTTGTCCCGGTTTCGAATCAACGAAATCGTTGAATCGGTAAGTTCTTTTTTTTAAAGTTCAATTTATTTATTTCTTGATTTTTATTTTATCATCAATTTATATTATTTAAATTTGGCTATTTATATTTCAGTCGGTTCCAAAGAAGAAGGGACGTTTGGTCGGTTTGGGTCGTCGCTCCCGGTCGACTGCTCCTTCTTCTGCACCACCGCCATATGTTGATCCAGAAGTTCTTACGGCTCAGCTGAAGGACAAAGATGATCGGATATCTGCGTTGGAGACCCAGATGGCAACTCAACAGGCGGGCTATGAGACACAGAAGAGGCTGAACGAGCAGATGATGGAGATGATGAAGAGGATGTACCCGAACGAGGTGTTCCCGAACATTCAAGACCCGTAGTTTTTTTTTTTTTTTACCAAAAACTCGGAATGTTTTATTTTTATTTGTAGAACTTTGAATTATCTAATATGTTTTCAGTTTTAATTTTAATTTTATATTTTCAAATTTAAATTTCACAAATTTTAATTTTTTTAAAAAAATAATTTTTTGAAAAAAAGTAATTTTTTCAAAATTCCGAGGAAAAGCACCTTCGAAAATTTCCGACGACCTTTTCCTCAGAATAAGTCGTCGGAATTTTAAAAAAAAATCCGAGGGAATGTTCCTCGAAAATTTCCGAGGGACTACGTTCCTTGGAAATTTCCGAGGGCCAAGTTCCTCGGAAATTCCCGATGCAAATTCCGAGGGAGATTTCGTCGGAACTTCCGAGGATTGGACCATCGGAAATTTCCTCGGAATATACCGAGGAAGTCCTCATTCGGTATATTCCGAGGAACTTTCCGACGATCTAGTGGTCCTCGGAGTTTCCTCGGAAATTAAGTTCCTCGGAATTCCGTCGGAAATTTCCGAGGGATTTCCGAGGAAAAATGAATTTCCGAGGAGTTATTTCCGACGACATACCGACGATTTTTTCCCTCAGTATGCCGCTGTTTTCTTGTAGTGGCTAGGCAGGCGCGGATCCAAAGCAGGAGGAGGTGTGGCATGTGCCCCACCCAGATTTGTCAATTTTTATTAATAGTTAATGTTAAAATTTGCTTAAACATCTTTATATGTCTTATGTTATTCAAAAATGTGTATATGCCCCATGTTCAAAACAATTCTGGTTCCGTCCCTGTAGGTAGGGTCGTATAAATCTTCAGAAGAGGCTCACATTTCGTTATTTTTTGTCACATTAAAGTTCCATACAAACTCCAAAAACATTTGTTTAAATTGTTTATTCTCTAATAGCTTATACATAAATTTTATTTACTTAATCTTCTATTCATTATCTGAGAAGTAGATTTCCGTTTGTATTCTCTACAATCAATTTCACAAAAAAAATATAAAATGACTACTAAAATTGATGACATAGCATATGGTTAAATTTAACATAGACAATTACATTTATTATTGATTTATATTTTAGATAAACTTTTTAGAATATAATAGTAACTCATACATTACATTTAATATTGATTTATATTTTTGGTAAACTTCTTAAAATATGGCAATAACTCTTAACATATTCACTAAAATAAATATTTAAATATGACATTACAAACTTTGAAATATTATTTAATTCTATTTTTATAATTATACAATTTTTATATAATTTTTTTAAAATATCAATTTTTAATCATACAATTATTATTTTCTTTTATATATCTATAAATTTTATAAATACTATTTAGTTTAATATTTGATAATTATCAAAAATTATATCATATTTTTATTAATTTTATGCAAGTTGATTTAATATATTTAACCAAAATAAATAAATTAAAATCTATATAAGATTGTAATTTTAAATAGAGAAAAAGACAAAAATAGCACTAAATCAAGTTTATGTTCCCAAACTAACACTCAAAGTCAAAAGTCACAAAAATAGCACTTAATCTTTTATCAAAAGTCACAAACTTAGGGTTTAGAGTTAAAGGGTGGGGTTTAGGATTTAGGGTTTAGGGTTTAGGGTTTAGAGTTTAGGGTTTAGGGTTTAGATTTTAGGGTTTAGGGTTTAGGGTTTAGGGTTTAGGGTTTAGAGTTTAGGGTTTAGGGTTTAGGGTTTATGGTTTAGGGTTTAGGGTTTAGAGTTTAGGGTTTAGGGTTTAGGGTTTAGAGTTGAGAAATGAGGTTTTGGGGATAAGATTTCAAATTTTGAAAAATAAAAAAGTTAAAATTTTCAAAGGATAAACTTAGAAACATGTTATTTTGGTCATTTTAGTTTTTGAGTTTTATTTTGTGATATAAACTTAGAAATGTGCTATTTTGGAGATTTGCCCTTTTAAATATATACATATAAATTTTTAAATATAATTTAAAATAAAAAAAATTATTTTTATCTTAATTTTATATTTAGTTAAATAAAATTTGTATTCGAGTTTTGGTTAAAATTAATAAATTATTACTGCGCATAGTGCATTAAAACACGTAAATATATCTCCTGGCCGCATAGTTCCACCAGAAAAAGACAATTACATCGACCATCTAACTTTTTTAATATAAGCATCGGTCATGCATGATTGTATATTTTCATGTATTTGTTCTTAATATCAAAATGTTCGGAGCTGAATTTCATAATTCCATCCCATGTTCGAAATTGCGCTAGGCGCGAATCGGGCGGCAACGTCGAGCCTAGCGAGTTTTCAAAAAAGCAGTGATTAATCGGAAATTAATCGGGGAGTAATTTTTAATAATTAATATATATTAATTCATAAATCTATAACATAAAGCTTATATATTATAAATTTATAACATAAAGCTTATACTTCAAAATATATTGAAATTTCTTCTAATACACATCAAGTTCAAAAAACAAAAGCTAATTTCTATACACGGGATACACCAAAAAAATATTGTCTTGATCTTAAGAATATACAAAAAGTTAGTTCTAATCTTCAAAGATCAAGTTATCACCGTGTAGTAGAAAGATGCATTAGAATATCTTCGACAAATAAAATTCTAAACTCAACTCAGTATTTAAAGAAAGATCAGACCACTGATAAATGGCCCAATTATACAGAAACAGAAAGAAAAAAATTTGGGCTTTGTGTTGTTATTATACATAAAATAGATATATGGTCCAATTAGACTAACTCGGATTAAACAATTACACGTCGATTTTCGTATTACGCAGTCAAACGCGGAAATAAATCGTTGACCGCCTAGACCAGCCGAATTGGGTGTTTTCTCTACGGCAAGGTGACGCCTAGCGAGTACTCGGCTGAGTAATCGGCAAATCGGCAAATCGGCCGCGTTTTCGAACACGGATTCCACTAGACTCAAATTACAATAATGTGATATAATATTGTTTCAGCGGTCACTCGAACCGGAGACTAACACGCAAATTTTTTTAGTTAAGCAAACGATTTCTGATTATATACTTTCATGTACAGAACATACATATACACATCTGCTGATTAATGCCATTTCCAGGAAAAAAAAAAAAAAAAAAGAGAAAAACGAACTTGTGTATAATATGAAACTAGTATATGGTAATTATCATTCATGTCTAGAAGCTTATTATTATTTTATATTATTATTATTTTTTGTCTAGGATGATGTATGTTGGCCAACCCTTTTCCTCGGCTGCAAGGTCTATGGGGTTATAACAATGTAAATGGAAGTGAATGCATTTTTGTTTTAATTTCTACAATCTTTTCTTTTATTAAAATTTTGTGTATTTACGTAGATAAAAAATAATATATAAACGTAGAACTTTCTGACAAAAAAAAACGTAGAACTTTAAAAAAATAATAGTAAACTTAGAAGAACGCATGCAGGGGTGTCAAAATGGATCATGACCCATGGGTTGACCCAACCCAAATTGACCCATTAACCCAAGTGAACTGTTTATTTTTGATCTAATTGATTAATGTGTTAACAGGTTAAAAGATTAATAGGTTAATGGGTTAACAAGTTAATGAGTTAACAGGTTAAATAGGTCTATTGGTTTGGGTCAATTCTGACTCATTTAGTTTTTAATTAAGAAAACCCATTTTAATAAAAACATAAAACTTGTGCTTAAAAAAAATGAAAACAGAAAACGTTATCGTCTCTTCCAAACCTATGATTCAATTTCACTAAAGATCTGATTTCATTCAATCATTAGCTTTCTAGGGTTTGATAGAATTGGGGAATCATGAGTTTCTCTAAAATTCTTTGATGTTCGGTGATTAGGGTTTGGGTTTTATTGGGTTGGTCATCTCGTGTCTTCCTTACTCTTGATTCAACTCTGAAGCTCTGAAGCTCTCAATCTCGTCTCTTGTCTCTCACTCTTTCAACCCTTCGAAGCTCTTAAGCTCGATTTTGAGGTATAAATGTTGATGGGTTAATAGAGCTTTGTTGTGTGCGTTTCTGCGTTTGTTGATATCGTTGAGCAGAAGTTTTTTAATTTGCTTTCACCAACACAGCTCTGATACAATATCTCATAACATGATATATTTCTTAGCTTTTGAGTTTGAGAAGAAGCGTGAGCTGCTTAGGAGTAGCACGTCTCAAGCAAGCTACTGAAGAGGATCTTCTCAAGTGGCTCAAGTCGTTGGCGATTTGAGGTATGAATGTTGATGGGTTAATACAGCTTTGTTGATACTTTGTTGTGTGCATTTGTGTTGTCTCTGACTTGGCAGTGATCTTGTATTGAATTTCAGGTTGCTCGATTCAACTCTGAAGCTTTGAAACTCTCAATCGTCTCTTGTCTCTCACTCTCTCAACTGTTTGAAGCTCTGAAGCTCTGAAGCTCTCAATCTCTTTCTCCCGTAATCCATCATCCTCCTCCTTTTGGTTTCAATTGAATAGTTTTGTATAGTTGTCTTTGGTTGATAACTCTAGTTAGCAAGTGTGTGAACATAACTCTAGTTAGCTGAAGATTCTCTTAATAGCTTAAAAGATTGTCACTTGAATGATTTGTGTTGGATCGAGAGCTCATCTTATCTGAAACTTGAAGTGATTCTGCTCTCATTTTCATCTTAACCAATGATTGCTATGGGTTTAGCTTTGTACGGTTGTTACTGACTTACTGGGTTGTCTTTGGTTACATGATAACTCATCATCATATTAATTTTTTGACTTGGTTTCTTTCTTCTCAGGAGGCACGTTCTGTTGGCAGTGATTTTGGATATGGAAAATGAAGAAGAATATCGAGAATCAACAGGTACATTTTCTAATACTGCAAAGAGAAGAAAAACATCGAATATGTGAAAATATTTTAGAGCAGAAAAAGATGAGAATGAGGAAGAGAGAGCATATTGTCTGAAATGCTCAACACTGTAATTATTATTAGAAAGTAAAAACCACTACATAAAATTATTATTTATATACATTTTATTTGTCTCAGCTTGGAGGTGTAAAGAGCCATCTTGCTAGTTGGTAGTTTGGTTCATAAGCTAAGGGAATAACATTAATTAAAACTTTTTTTAATCCTCTTAACTATTTTTCTATTGTTTGTTGTCTTTTTTATTTCCTTTCTATATTGGGAAATTTGATTCAGTAACAAAAAAAATTAACTAAATGTCCATTACAATTCAATGGTTAGGGTATACCTTATACAATATATATTAGTTGCCTTTTTTCTCTATATCTAGGTTTATGTTGTGGTTTTTTTTTCTTTTTTTTTTTACATCATGTTTCTCTTTCAATTTTTTAATAGCTTTTAGTTTGTCTTAAAACAATTATTTAGTTTTCTATTTTGATGTTTTACATTTTTTAAAAAGATATATATTTTTTATAAATTTTATTTATATTACATAAACTGAATTTTAAATCTGTATTATATTATACATTAATTTGCAAATGAGACATTATTTGTTGTTTCTATTATATTTAGTAAATATAAATAGAAATGTAATTTTACAATCGGTCATTCTCTTTATTTCCCTCACACTCACATTTGATTTTGCCATGTTCGAAAATTTGCTAGGCGTTATCCGTGCGCTCGGGTTGGACCTAGCGATTAATGAAAAAATCAGAGATTAATCGAGGATTAATCGCGGATTAGTTTTAGGGCATTTATATGTATGTAAGAGTTATATACTAACTATCTCTACCAATCTCATTTTTTATTCCTAGTCTAGTGGCTTCTCCTTAACCTAAAGTCTCACACGACCCGGGTTCGAGTATCAGAGTGGCCTACTCTTTCATTGTTGTAAGTGCTAGGTTAAATAAATGCAAAATAACGAAAATAACCCCATTTTCAACCTTGCGCTCTGCGATTTTGGTAACTGTTTTTCCTTTTTTCTTTGCTTGCTAATATTATGCGTGTAACAAAAATAGACCAAATCTATCACATCTTTTGCGATTTCGAACTAAAAATTAGCTTTTATTTTTTATCCGATGAAAATCAACCGAATTGGAGTAAAACGCCATGGTGTGCCACTTGGTCATGCTTTTCCGGCGAGTATACAGCTGCCAAAAACGCGTTTTCGAACAGGGGATTTTTGCAACCATTCTATTTGCACATAAAAAATAGAATAGTATTTTATACTTTACTGTTGGCAAAGCTCACTAAGACCCTAACAAGTGTTTCACGTCCACTTAAGCTGAAGGAGAAGGGTGTTTTCCTATGTGCATATATGTCACATCTTATGTTATGGTAATTTACTTAATTTTCCCTAGTAGCTAGTACATTAATTCACCCAAATATTAAATTAATTTGGCATTTTCTTTTACACAAAAAACATTGAAGTCACGCTTCATCAATATCTATGCTCAGGTAAAATTTTGCCAAAATTATACTTTTAGTTTATGACCAAGGGGCTCGATAGAATCCTTGATCAAAAAGTGGAAGTGTTTTTCCAAACTCTTCCAAATAATATTTTTAAAAATGTTTTTTTTTATATCATTGATCCGGTCAGTCTCGCAAGAACGCTTTAGTTCTACGGAGTGAACTGATTATCACACTGTCTGACCCGAATTTGGAATGCCTTCCAACTAATAGTATAGGGTGGACCGATCGTCTATTACAGCCTATCATGTTAATCATTTGGGCTAAAGCCCAAGTCCAAACTGATCAAATAATGATAATTTGGTTTCCAAAAAAATCAAATTTACGTGGAAACATACCAAGGCCCAAGAAATTATCACGGTACC